>NC_091122.1:177399454-177421954 GCF_040183065.1 Periplaneta americana
CAACTCACAAATATAACAGCGCCCAAAGGCAAACAAATGCAAAGCGAAAATGTAGGACACGTTCATTTCGATGTAGAACGGAGTGAGCGCAGTCATTTTTAGACGTTGACTATTATCTTTGCAGCGGTATGGATGCTTTCCTTTAGTCATTTTGTAGAAACAGTACACCAGCATAGACTTTACTCTGGTTAAATGAGGTGTCAGCTAGCCATGTTTAAGTAATCGGTGATTATGAATGGTGCACACAAATTACATTTTAATCACTGTTACTGTTTAACCGTCGTTTCATAATCTACGATTACTGCGTTTTTAACCGATGTTGATACACTTCGCCATAGATAATCTAGTAGTTGATACAGCTTTGTTAAATAATAGCCGATTGAAATCATGTCACAGAATCTGAAATGACTTTCAATATTGAATGATAGTTAACTTATGCGAAATTTGAGCCACAGACTTAGCTCAGTCGGCTGAGGCGCTTGCCTGCCGATCCGAAGTTGCGCTTGGGCGTTGGTTCGATTCCCGCTTGGGCTGATCACCTGGTTGGATTTTTCTTAGATTTTCCGCAACTGTAAGTCGAATGTCAGGTAATCTCTGGCAAATCCTCTGCCTAATATTGAATACAGTGTTTTTAAATAAGCAAGTAAAAGAAAAGCGAAGTTTGCCTTTTACATACAGTAGCGTGCAAATTAATCCGAACAACGTAATTACTTATGCAAAAACACTCAAACGGGATAAAAAAAAGGATCTAAGACATACCTCAGTAATCTATGTGGCCTCCCTTCTTCCTAGTAACAGCTCTGAGACGATTTGGCATGGATTCCACTAATTTCCCACAAATATTCTTCATTTCTTCATCGCGAAACCATACACCAATGAGGGCAGAAATCATCTTCTCCTTCGTAGAACAATCCATTTTTTGCATTCTTCTTTTGCAAATTGACCACAAGTCCTCAATGGGGCTGATGTAGGGTGAGTTGCCTGGCCAGGGGAGTACCTGAATATTCTTCTTGTTGAAGAATTCTGTAGTTTTTCGAGACGTATGGCATGGTGCCAGGTCTTGTTGAAACACACACCTGCCATCCGGAAATGATTTTTGCAGCTGGGGTACGATTCTGGTTTCCAGTAATTGAATATATTTGTCAGAATTCATCATTCCCTTGATGGGTATTAATGCTCCAGGCCCTTCATGTGTAAAACAACCCCAAAACATTACTTTAGGGGGGTATTTGGGTGCTTGTTGGAGATGAGCTGCTGTTACTTTTTCGGATCCTTTCCGTACGTAACAAACACGGTGGCCGTGGACCTCGAAATGAGACTCATCGGAAAAAAGCACATTCTTCCAGTCATTCACTGTCCAGTGTTGATGTAATTTTGTCCACATTAAGCGTTTTTTGCACATAACAGGGGTTAGCAGTTGCTTCTTAATAGGCTTACGAGCCCTTCGTCCAGCTTCCAAAAGCCTACGCCGCACTGTTGTGACGTGAATATTCGCCCCAGTGGTAGCCATTAACTCGCGAGTTAAGTCGACAGCAGTTAGTCTAGGATTTAATTTACTTTTCCTGACAATTAAACATCATCTGCAGGTGAAGTCTTCCTTTTCCGGCCACAGTTTCCTTTTTTCTGGGGTGTGATGGATCCAGTCTCCCTGTATCGTTTATGATCGTATTAACTGTAGCCAAACCGATGTGACATTCTGCAGCAATTTGCTTCTGTGGCTTAGAAGAATGCTCTGCTAACGTTATAATTTTAGACCGTTTTCGTGGAGTTGTATCCATTTGTGAAGACGACAGAATGTACACAGGATTGCAGTAGTAAGTCTTCAACACAACTGAAATGCTTATAAATGCAAAACGACAGGCAAAATGTCACATATTATTAAAAAAAATAATGACAGACCTTCAACAATGGAATTACACGTACTACAGATGTCAATTAAAGCGGTATGAGCAGCTGCGAGGCCAACAATGACAGAAAATGTAAAAATATGTCGTGTTCGGATTAATTTGCACGCTACTGTATATAACTTACTTCCTGTCCACCCCTTCACTCACCTTCCTACGTAGATAGAAGAAATAAATATATTTGGACAAAATTATTTGCTATTAAATAACCGATTTGACATTTGACATTTAAGTTTATTGGTGTTTTGTCGTACATACATATATGACGTTTCATAAGACTTGATTTATGTAAGTACGGACGAAATTAGGGCTAAATCATCAGAAAAGAGTAGGCTGTCAAACTATAAATTTCGACTCATAGAAACTGAACCATGACGTGTCTGTTTCCAATCTTAAATTATTCTGTTCATACAGGATTTTCATTTCAAATTTTCCCAGTCTAAATAACTAATTATTTAAATTGAATTCAATTTAAACAAAAAACACGTCAATTTAAATATTGAGGAATAAGTCTGAAACCAGGCTTAATTGCATTTTAGATTTCACCCCTACCCCAGCCACCCCTATATTTTTATACTTAAATATGAAAGAGCATTCAATTGTTTATACACATCATTCATTTGTTTTCGCATCTTTTGTTTTCTATCGTCGCCTGACAACCTGGATTGCTGTTATTGTTGATTAGAGCGAAGAGAATACAGCTACAAAAACTTATTGAGCATTTCAGCTAATAGTTGTGTTTGTGTATTAAATTATTTTAAAATGGTGTATTTTGTCCAATATTCTTTTGAGAAGATTAGCTCCGTACGTAGATGAAATTATTGGGGATCATCAGTGCGGTTTTAGGCGTAATAGATCGACTGTTGATCAGATTTTTTGTATTCGACAGATAATGGAGAAAAATGGGAGTATAAGGGTACAGTACATCAGTTATTCATAGATTTCAAAAAGGCATATGACTCGGTTAAGAGGGAAGTATTATATGATATTCTTATTGAATTTGGTATTCCCAAGAAACTAGTTCGATTAATTAAAATGTGTCTCAGTGAAACATACAGCAGAGTCCGTATAGGTCAGTCTGTATCTGATGCTTTTCCAATTCACTGAGGGCTAAAACAGGGAGATGCACTATCACCTTTACTTTTTAACTTCGCTTTAGAATATGCCATTAGGAAAGTTCAGGATAACAGACAGGGTTTGGAATTGAAGGGTTACATCAGCTTCTTGTCTATGCGGATGACGTGAATATGTTAGGAGAAAATCCACAAACGATTAGGGAAAACACGGGAATTTTACTGGAAGCAAGTAAAGCGATCGGTTTGGAAGTAAATCCCGAAAAGACAAAGCATATGATTATGTCTCGTGACCAGAATATTGTACGAAATGGAAATATAAAAATTGGAGATTTATCCTTCGAAGGGGTGGAAAAATTCAAATATCTTGGAGCAACAGTAACAAATATAAATGACACTTGGGAGGAAATTAAACACAGAATAAATATGGGAAATGCGTGTTATTATTCGGTTGAGAAGCTTTTATCATCTAGTCTGCTGTCAAAAAATCTGAAAGTTAGAATTTATAAAACAGTTATATTACCGGTTGTTCTGTATGGTTGTGAAATTTGGACTCTCACTCTGAGAGAGGAACATAGGTTAAGGGTGTTTGAGAATAAGGTTCTTAGGAAAATATTTGGGGCTAAGCGGGATGAAATTACAGGAGAATGGAGAAAGTTACACAACACTGAGCTGCACGCATTGTATTCTTCACCTGACATAATTAGGAACATTAAATCCAGACGTTTGAGATGGGCAGGGCATGTAGCACGTATGGGCGAATCCAGAAATGCATATAGAGTGTTAGTTGGGAGACCGGAGGGAAAAAGATCTTTAGGGAGGCCGAGACGTAGATGGGAGGATAATATTAAAATGGATTTGAGGGAGGTGGGATATGATGATAGAGACTGGATTAATCTTGCACAGGATACGGACCGATGGTGGGCTTATATGAGGGCGGCAATGAACCTTCGGGTTCCTTAAAAGCCATTTGTGAGTGAGTAAGTAAGTAAGTATGCCCATTAAGAGAGAACATAAATCATCCTTATTGATTAAATTTAGGAAATTACACAAAATAAACTGTGTTTTCATCCTACAATCAACTGATAATAACAGAAATACACATTGCTAGGCGACGATAGAAAACAAAAGATACGAAAACGAATGAGGTGTATAAATAATTGAATTCTGTTTCATGTTTAAGTATAAAAATATAGGGGTGCCATTTGAAATTTCAAAGTGGGGAGGTTGAAAGTGGGGATGAAATCTAAAATACAATTAAGTCTGGTTTTATACTTACCTCCTCAATATCTAAATTGACGTGTTTTTTGTTTAAGTTGAATTCAATTTAAATAATTAGTTATTTAGACCGGGAAGTTTTGAAATGAAAGTTATGTATATATGATGAAAAGATTGGCCATAGCCTTATCTTACTCTGTTATGAATTTGTTGGCAATCTGACAGTATGTTGTTGGTTCTAACTGTTATCAAAGTTGTTTTGTAAATTTTATGAATGTTAATTAAAAGCTGTTGGGGGACACGATCATCTGCGAGCACCTGAAATAATTTATTTCGATTGACTATCGAAAGCTTGTTTAAAATCAATACAATCAATGTCTGTCTCTGAGTTGAATTCTCTGTGTTTTTCAGTTGGCAATTTCAATGAAAAATAACCATCACAGCAAGACTTGATTTTACGAAAACCATTTTGTTCTTCTCCAATGATACCTTCATAAAGCTCATATAATTTGTTCTCACAAAATATTTAGTTAAATGTACTCTATCGTTCACTTCAATTTCCAGGATTATTTCACTTCCACTCTGTATTTTGTACATTTTTTTTAAAGTGCTTCGTAAAAACGATTTTTTTCCTCGCTGTTATTTATACTCGCTTTAACATCTTTGGTCATGTCGCTAGTTAATCTCTGGGTGAAATCCGAAGGCTTGTGTACTATTGTTGAGACTGGTTCTTTTGTTGTGAACTAGATGGCGACTTATGTATTACTGATTTGTTATGAATATAATTTCGGTGATATTCAGGGATGTTGTGGCCCGAATTTCCTGTATTTATCTTACGGTTAAGGGGAAAACCCAGAAAAAACCACAACCAGGAAATTCAACCCGGCCGGGAATCGAACCCGGGCCCTCTGCGTAAGAGACAAGCATGCTGACCCCTACACCACAGAGGTAAAAATGTTTCTGTTTTCCAACTCTTCGTATACATTTCCTTAAACTGGAATTCTACTATGCTGTCATTGATAATAATTGGTATGAACGTTTTAAATGTCCACATTGGTTTTGTCTAAAAAAAGTTATTTGCTTTACTAGGGGGGGGGGGAGAAAAAAAAACCTTTGAAATCCTATTGAGAGATTCACACAGCATAGATTGAGGGAGGTGCGGAAAAAAAAAAGTCACTCAGCTAACTCAAAATTTGTGGAAAGAAATAGGTTTTGAACATGGGCAAAAGGGCAAAAACTAAGCAATGAGAAAAAATATAATCTACTTAAACATCTGGAGGAGGTTTGGAGCGCGTGCTGCCAAAACATGTGTTTTTAGGGTCGCAAGTCCCTGAAATTTTACGAGGACCATCTATAAAGCATAGAAATATTTTTAAGAGTAAAAACAAAAATTTGATGCAAATCTGGTCTTTCAGGTAAAGCTCCCTGTGAAGCAGATTTTAATAATTTCAAGGGAAAAATTGTTCCGTGGCCGGGTATCGATCCCGGGACCTCTGGTTGAACGTACCAGCGCTCTGCCAACTGAGCTACCCGGAAACTCCACCCGACACCGTCTATACGTCACTGTGTACACTAACAGAAAACCACAATTCCAAGTCACACAGAGATTGTGTGCACTGGATGTGGGTCTCTGGCATTTCGTCAGCCCATGAGAGTTGTGTGGATATAAAAGGAAAAGTTTAGACGGTGTCAGGTGGAGTTCCCGGGTAGCTCAGTTGGTAGAGCGCTGGTACTTTCAACCAGAGGTTCCGGGATCGATACCCGGCCCCGGAACAATTTTTCCCTTGAAATTATTAAAAAAATTGATATTTTTCGTAGCCTAAAAAAATCATTATTTCACTACAGTGTACCCTTAATAAGATATTTACTAACATTCTAAGAAATGCAGAAGTATCTAGTGGCGATGGAAATTGTTGATGTGGTTGTATTATCCAGAGTGTTACCCGATATTCGTTTTACAGTTGGAAAGAACCACGAGAGAAATCAAACCGTGATAGTCAGCTGAAACGGGATTCGAACCCACAGCTTCGCAGCACGAGTCCCGCTAGCTAAAGGCTAGACTACGCCGTTGATCTATGCTAATACTTTATGGACATTCAGTTGTTCGAGAAGATGCTGTTCTCTCTTGTTTGTAGTGTTTCTGTTCATAACTGCAAATTACAAACTTGTAGATCTGAACCACATTTATAAGACCGTCTGTTACTTTCAGAGCACGTGAGTGACGCCTTGGAGACCGACTGCGCAAAATGCTCCGACAAGCAGAAGGAAGGCGCTCGTAAGGTTCTAAAATTCTTGTACAAGAACAAGCCCGATATGTGGAAGGAACTCTCCGCCAAGTACGACCCCAAAGGCGAGTACGAAAAGAAGCACGAGGCTGAACTGAAAGATTGAGGCACAGGAATTCCGTGGACACAAGATGGAATGAATTCAGCAACATTTTTTCAGTAACTCTATAATAAAAATGTAACTTTTAGTATTGGAAATAAATTTCACAAGCTAGTTACGTTATTAATTGTATCTCAGATTGTTGTACAAAAGAATAAAGTCATCTTACTTACTTACAAATGGCTTTTAAGGAACCCGGAGGTTCATTGCCGCCCTCACATAAGCCCGCCATCGGTTCCTATCCTGTGCAAGATTAATCCAGTCTCTATCATCACACCCCACCTCCCTCAAATCCATTTTAATATTATCCTCCCATCTACGTCTCGGCCTCCCTAAAGGTCTTTTTCCCTCCGGTCTCCCAACTAACACTCTATATGCATTTCTGGATTCGCCCATACGTGCTACATGCCCTGCCCATCTCAAACGTCTGGATTTTAAGTTCCTAATTATGTTAGGTGAAGAATACAATGCGTGCAGTTCTGTGTTGTGTAACTTTCTCCATTCTCCTGTAGCTTCATCCCGCTTAGCCCCAAATATTTTCCTTAGCACCTTATTCTCAAACATCCTTAACCTATGTTCCTCTCTCAGAGTGAAAGTCCAAGTTTCACAACCATACAGAAGAACAGGTAGTATAACTGTTTTATAAATTCTAACTTTCAGATTTTTGGACAGCAGACTGGATGATAAGACCTTCTCAACCGAATAATAACACGCATTTCCCATATTTATTCTGCGTTTAATTTCTTCCCGAGTATAATTTATATTTGTTACTGTTGCTCCAAGGTATTTGAATTTTTCCACCTCTTCGAAGGATAAATCTCCAATTTTTATATTTCCATTTCGTACAATATTCTGGTCACGAGACAATCATATACTTTGTCTTTTCGGGATTTACTTCCAAACCGATCGCTTTACTTGCTTCCAGTAAAATTCCCGTGTTTTCCCTAATCGTTTATGTATTTTCTCCTAACATATTCACATCATCTGCATAGACAAGAAGCTGATGTAACCCATTCAATTCCAAACCCTGCCTGTTATCCTGAACTTTCCTAATGGCATATTCTAGAGCGAAGTTAAAAAGTAAAGGTGATAGTGCATCTCCCTGCTTTAGCCCGCAGTGAATTGGAAAAGCATCAGATAGAAACTGACCTATACGGACTCTGCTGTATGTTTCACTGAGACACATTTTAATTAATCGAACTAGTTTCTTGGGAATACCAAATTCAATAAGAATATCATATAATACTTCCCTCTTAACCGAGTCATATGCCTTTTTGAAATCTATGAATAACTGATGTATGAATAGTCATCTAAATACAAAAAAAAAAAAAATATATATATATATATATATATATATATATTAACTATGCTGGTATGAACACGTCACCATCATTAACCAGAACGTCTGGTTCTTGGTTTACTGCATTCTTCCCGCTCCGTCTCCAGATTTTCCTATGCCTGTGGTTGTGCCCTATTCCATAAATACATTACATATTCTCAACTGACGGTTATTACGAAATAAGTTCTGTACTAATTAATTAATTAATTAAATTATTTATTCATTTACTTATTTATTTTTTACTCCATTCATTCATTTATTCATTCATTCAATTATTTATTTAATTATTTATGTTTAATTTAATTTCTTCCTGTAACCACTACAGGTTGCCATCGACAAAGAGTACCATGATACAATAGAGTAAATGCCTTGAGGCTTAGTGATACATTGTTGTTAGAGTGAAAAATAACAATTTGAATTATATTGAAACACATGATATTAAACGAAGTAAAGTCAAGGAGATGCGAATTAGTCATGGTCCATATGTATAATGCCTGAAAATAGCGATTGAGCCTTTGAGTGCTGCAATTGTTAGATCTCTTAAAATACTTTTATGCAGGCCAAAAGGTTTACAGAAGTCGACTAGGAACCGGGGTATGGTCCCACGGGCTCCTATCATTAGTCCCGTAATGACGATGGATTCCAGATGGTATTTGTCCTTATAAAAACTGATGGAAGGTTAATATATATTCCTTTTTTCCTCGTGTACTTCTTCTGGCTGGTGTTCGTGCGATTGGAATCTCACAGTAGGGTCTATGATGTAACCTTCAAGAGAGGGAGGTTTAAATGCAATGATGTCAATTCTTCGATTACTGCCCTCACTGGATATGCCGTGTACTTCTTCATATACTGAATAACCTTTGTTCCTTAAGGCAGTTTCTATTATAGATCTTACTGTATGATGCCGCGTATTTCGTAGAAGTTCACCGTGTGGACAGGCCCCCAGGACATGGGCAAGGGTTTCAACCTCCCTGTCGCAACGTCGTTACTGCCCGAAGACCTGCCAGGTACACTACGCACAGCTGACACGTTCGCATTCATCTTGATCGCTTCCCTCCACTCACTACAGGAAAGACCCTTATGATTCCGGATCCACTTATTGGCCGGGGTATATTGTTGGTATAAGAGCACGCCTTTGCCTTTATGTTCTTTCTGGCTCCAGTTCTCAAACGCTTTTTCTCTTAATATTTGCCGTACTTTTCGCGTATCTACAGTGCCGTACTTGTCCAAAATATTTGCTGATTCGGTGATATTGAGTGCTGTGAGACTGGATGCAATTTATTTATTATTTATTTGCTCATTTATTTATTCATTTATTGCTTCATTCATTTAATTGATTATTTATTTATTCATGTATTCATTCATCCATTCATTCATTTAATTATTTGTGTATTTACTTATTTATTTATTAATTATTTGCTCATTTATTTATTCATTTATTACTTCATTCATTTAATTGATTATTCATTTATTCATCCATTCATTCATTTAATTATTTATGTATTTCCTTATTTATTTATTACTTATTTGCTTATTTATTTATTCATTCATTTATTCCTTCATTCATTTAATTGATTACTTATTTATTTATGTATTCATTCATCATTTCATTCATTTAATTATTCATGTATATTTACTTATTATTTATTTTTTACTTATTTTCTTATATATTTATTTATTCATTCATTCATTCATTTATTCTTTAATTCATTTAATTAATGAATTATTTATTTATTCATGTATTCATTCATCCATTCATTTAATTATTTATTCAATTATTTAATTATTTGTTTTTTACTTATTTGCTTATTTATTTATTTATTTATTTATTCTTTCATTCATTTAATTAATTATTTATTTATAAATTCACTCATTCATTCATTTAATTGTTCATTTAATGTATTTACTTATTTATTTTTACTTATTCATTTCTTAATTTATTCTTTCATTCATTTAATTAATTACTTATTTTATTAATTATATATATTTTTTATTTATTAAACTATTTATTTATTTATATATTCCAGTGTAATTAAGGCAATTAGACCTTCTCTTCCATTCTACCAAAAATACTAGAATAACAGAAAAAAAATTAAGTTATAAACATGAAGTAAAACCAAACGAAAATTTATATAGGTTAGTGTCACACAAATAATATTTTAAATGTCTACCTGAGTGGCGCAATCGGTACACTGCTGGCCTTCTGTGCCCGAGGTTGCGGGTTCGAACCCGACACAGGTCGATGATATTTAAGTGTTCTTAAATGCCACAGGATCATATTAGTATATTTACTGGCATGTAAAAGAACTCCTGCGGTACAAAATTCCGGCACTCTAACGACACTAATATAACCTCGGCAGTTGCGAGCGTCGTTAAATAAAACAAGATTTAAGTTTAATATTTGAAATGAGTAAAACTAAATTTAAGATTAAGTATCATAATTATAGCCTAGTTCATTAACAAGTCTACGACATTAAAGAACATAAACAAGGACATCGGGTCCCGGCATAGCTCAGATGTAAAGAGCGCGCAGAGTTGAGTGGTCCTGGGTTCGATTCCAGGTGCCGGAACGAATTTTTCTCCAATAATAGGTATAAACAAGAAACTTACAATTTTAAGTCTAGAGAAGAAATACAAATCAACACACCTAATAATACTTGAAAGCTATGGAATAAGACAAAATTTTCCAGTTTAATTTTGAATTGCGATAATGTCCAGCAATCTGACATAATTGAGGAAATGATTCCAAAGACGAGGTATTTCTACAGTGTAGGAGGATGAGTATAAAAAGTTCTGTGATGAGGGATAGAAAGAAGTGTTTGATGACGGTTTCGAAGAGTTATAAGAAATTGAAAGCGCGATAGCAGATAATTTGAAGTAGAAATACGCAACACAGTTTCCCCCCCCCCCAAGATTGCTTGGTGAACTAGCTCCCTTCTCTACACGCCTAGAATTAGACGGCTTCCTTCTGTAGGAAAGCCTAACTTATTTTTTTGTCAGTTTTCTTCAGCTATTTTCTATAGTTTTCAAATTTTTTAGTCTGAGTCTTGGAGTTTTCTTACTCTCTTGCCATCAGATGGAAGTGTTAGCAGCGTAACTAGGTTCATTAAGTGTAAAACCTTATGGAAGTAAGGGAGAGATGACTTGACTTCACTAACTGAACCCGGAACGAGTCCGTAATCTTTGGCACACTTTGACCCATTGTGCGTTTAATAGAGGTTGTAGAAGATAAAAATATGTTATATGAACATGGGTACGAAAATGCTGTACTATCTTATAGAGATCATTTTCTAAACTCTACTTATACTGTATAATGCGCAAGCTAATTTGTTTTTGTGTGGAATGTAATCACAACTATCGTGTATACCAGCGATGTCAAGGTCAAGAGCACATAGAGCAGGCCTGCACAAGGTTTGCGCTCTCCGAGCCGGCTCACAGCTCATGAGCGGAATGCAGATATTAGCTGCGCTCTGTATAAGGGTGGACTGGAAGAAGGGGTGATCTCGTACAAAATATACACAAAAGGAAATAGTACTAGTAAGAGTGTTTATAAAACGAATTCCCGTTCAGTGTTTACAAAACTATCTTGGACTATTATTAATAAAGAAATATTTATTTTACAGAAATAATAGAAATTACATATATAGCTACTTAACTGTACAATATCATTTTGTTGGCAGCTGAAAGGAACAGTAGCCTACTGATCGCAATGAAACATCAGTTACAGATGTTCGATGTCTGCCTTTATTAAAGTTGATTATAGAAAACAGTTGCTCACAAATATAAATGTCGAGCCAAACATAGCAATCATTTTCACAGCCAGCCTGTGTAGTCGTAGATATTATTGCTAATGTTTAGTCTTGTAGTATTATTCAAACGATCTTTAGCCCTTAGGTCACATTGAAGATCAATAAGTTTGAGCTGTAAATCGTTAAATGTTAAATGTTACGTTCCGTCTTTTAGATTCCTCCATACTGTACTGTAGCAGTAGGTAAGCAACGTGAAACAGTTACTGAGAATAGGCCTACACACTGCACTCCACTAGATAACTGAGTGGTCGTTTCCCTCTCCTCTACCTATAGCAAGTCTATGTCATTCTGACGTATCTTCCTCTCCGTTTCGGCGAGCGGTAAACACGGCTCTCCCGCTCCGAAGGAGCGCGCGCGCTCGTTGAGCGCTGTTTGTGCAGGTATGACGTAGACGGTTCTCGTGCGATCAAGCGCTCACTGGTTGCGATGAATCTATTCTGCAGGTAGCAGCAGTGAATAAGAAGGGGTGAGCAAAGTGAACTCTATTGGCCTATCACTGCAAGATGAATTAAACTGTATATAAATAATATATAACGTGTTACATTCATACAAGACAACAAGAAATCAGAACACCTCTCTAATATATGCAATGAATTATAAAATAGTAGGCTACGATAAACAATAAACATAGCTTCTCCATAACTGAAATATTTCAGATAATAGCTAGAATATAATTAATTTTTATATGCTAATAATCCAACTAGTATAAAAACACTGTCTTTCTGTTTTAAACTTACTAATACAGAAGTGAAAGAAATTACAGGACGTTGTGCGTACGGAAAAATGAATAATAGGTCTGCAAGAAATAATAAATGTAGTAGGTCTATATTTTCTTTATCTTAGCGGTTTTAGATAATGAGGCCTACCTAATTAATTTTGTAACTGTTACATACTTAATTATGTTATATGAACAGCACATTTCTAGAAACAAATTAAATTCCTGACTTCTCGTCTAATGCAGAAGTGTTTTTTCTTGTTTTTGCATACACCAACCTTCTTATGTCCGATGAAATTATGTTTCCTGCAGCATGACATAGCATAGCACGCTCATTATCTTCTGATAATCTTGGTGTTAGTCTTGGTTTTGTGAGGTTCATAAGTGAGGAAAATTGCTCACATGCGTGCTTACTGCCAAATATAGAAAGAATTTGTGCCTCAAATATTCGTATCCTGGATATATTACCCGGCAGAGCGAATTTCCAACTTGACTCTGTCCACGCAATTCAAAGAACTTGGGGAGAAATTTTCCTTGGCTTAACCAAAGGACATCTCAACGGTAAGGAACATTGTCAAACTGAAAATCTATGGAAGACATATCTTCACAATTTTTAGACATAATTCGTAACGAGTTTACGCATGCATTTTGTACTTTATTCTGTAAACCAGGGCCGGGCATGAGAGCGGCTCCATATATCCGGCCAGAGCTGCTCTCGCTCCGCAAGGCACTTCAATTCCAAGCCGGAGCAGAACGCTCACGCAGTGGCGGACTCGCATTACAGCTACCTTCCCTGCATTAATGTAACAAGAGCCACGGTTGTTCTAGTCATTCAGTCTGTCAGTACGTAATAGTTTATAAGGATGTTACATCAATCTATTGTACATTACAGAATTTATAACACTCTTGTTAATTTAATGGAATAAACTTCGCTCTATGCACACACACAAATCATTAGGCTTATTTACATAACCCATACGCACATACTGCAATCTCCTCACCACGGTTCTACGGGACAGGCGTATGGCTTCCACTTCCCCTACTTGCTGTGGACAGAGTTCCTCTGCCAATATAATTAAACATCGCTTGATGAAGTTACCTTCGTTGAATGTTTTCAATTCCTTTGCAATTTCGTGGCAAATTTTGTAGCTAATTCTCATAGCCGATTCACTAAGTGCATTATTGTCATACTGTTAATATATAATATAATATAATATAATATAATATAATATAATATAATATAATATAATATAATGTAATGTAATGTAATGTAATGTAATGTAATGTAATGTAATGTAATGTAATGTAATATAATATAATATAATATAATATAATATAATATAATATAATATAATATAACGTAATGTAATGTAATGTAATGTAATGTAATGTAATGTAATGTAATGTAAAGTAATGTAAGATGTGATGTGATGTGATATATGATATGATATGATATATGATATGATATGATATGATATGATATGATATGATATGATATGATATGATATGATATGATATGATATGATATGATATGATATGATATGATCATAAATTAATACAACTTAAAGAAAATGTTTCTCAGGTACATTATATTAGAGTATTTATTCGATATTTATATTGCATTATAAGTTAGTATAGTACATTTAGTAATATATAATTTTAAATTATACAAATATTATGATATATCATAGTATAGTATATTACAGTTCATGATATATACTGTAATATGATATATCATTAACTGTAATATACTACACTATGATATACCATAATACTTGTATTATTTAAAATTATATATTACAAAATGTATAATAACCTATAATGCAAATAGATACTCTAATGTAATGTACCTGAGAAACATTTTCTTTAAGTTGCATTAATTTATGGCGTTCATTACCAACATATTTGTCATATTCAGTAGCATGTTGTAAAGAATAATGTTGTTGGATATTGAACTTCTTAACCAGTTGGAGTGTTTTATGCCAAATTAAACACTTTGCTAATCCACTGCTCTCTACCAAAAAGAACTCCTCCTCCCATGATACATTAAAAGCATTGGGAGTAGCGGGACACTTAGTGTATGAGCGGAAGCTCCGTCTTCAAAGTTCGCCATCATACTGCAGAATCACCACTGCACCGACACTGAATGACCTACAGTATGCATACGTCAGAGCGCTCGCAAGACCCGCTCTTTAAAGCACACAGCGCTCATTTCTAAGAATCACGTAATGTGCCCAGCCCTGCTGTAAACTTAAATGCAATGCAGTGAGGAAGAACCCCTACAATATATCTAAACATATATTTATTAGTATTTAATGTCAATAGAACAACAATAATAATAATTTCAGGCGTTTCACATTGCTTCTCTTCGTAACTAAATGTTTTCCATATATCAGACAAAGAACATTATCTCCTCTTTCACTCGTAAGAAGTCAGGAGTCCAGTCAGACTAAAACTTACTGTACAACTTCTTCCTCAATGTCTTGTGTACAACCCTTGAGTTCATCAGTGGCTTGTACCTGCTCTGAACAGCGTATACGGGCGATGAGGCACGCTTGCGCTCTCTTTAACATCAGTGGTGTACACTACACCCCATACTAGGACACTGAACATCAGAAATGTGGAGAAGCACACAGAAACAGAAAGTACAGGGTATATCGGTCAAAAAGTTGCGTAGTGTGCTTGGAGAGAGTAATGGAATTTTCATTATCAGTATCATATGAATGGTAGTCAGAATTTCGCTGGAATAGCTCCTTGTTGTTATACAGAGTGTATAAAAAATACTTTTGTGCGAGATCGTGCGTATTTGCTTGTTTTCCGCACAGAACCAATACGCGGTAAGTGTGAAATACCACATTCAGTATTCCCAACGTAACACACATAACAATTTCCCTCTTCTTACCGCTTAAGCGCGACATTCATTTTACTGCTTTAGGCTTTTAACGTATTACTTTTAGAGACGTTTAACATAGTAATAATTATAAATTGGAAACTTACCACTGCAATTTCACCTAAATTGCAATGTTAATTATTGTTTTTAAATATTTGCAAAAATTAAGTAAAGTCTACTACTCCACGAAACTTATTGCATTCCTGATACAAGTAACATTAAGGAAGCCGTGAAAAAATCAACAAGATTCCAGATGCGGATGTTATTACTGCAATATGTTATATAAATAATATTGTTAAAATATTAAAATGAAAAATAAATCATTACATAACCTTACTGTTTGTTTTAAGTTCGCATTTATAGACTGGGGGGAAAAAAAGACAGACGTAACTGTATATCACGGCCTGCTGGAGTATAGTAAACACAGAAAACATTTTATAGCAACATTGTTGAAGAAAGATATTTTGGTGTTCCGAAGTTGCCGTCATTAAACAGAAACCAACATGGAGATTTCATTGCAACTAATTAGAAATTCGTCTTTCAGGTATGTAATAAACGATCTTCGCACAAAATAATGTACGATACACGAGCGGTATGTTTGTTTTCATGTTCTCGGAAATTAAAAAAGCTCAACTACGTTTCGCTTTTTCAATCTTTTCCTCGACCATGAAAACGTGAACATACCGCTCTTGTAACGTATGTTACTATTACATATTTTGGTGGCGGATTCCTCACACCAAAACAAGAAACGAAATCCATATAAACATACGTCCGAAATTTCTTCGTTTTTTAGTTGTTAATGAAAGTTTACGTTCAACGCAGTTCGAGATACAATCCATCAACTGAAGATTTTCTATTAGAATGCAGCAGCAATAACTATGTGATACCATATTACACTATAATTATTATTTCACTTCTATATCCAAATAAGCTTACAGCAGGGGAACATGGGGCAGAACGGGGTAGTTAATGTTTGAATGCTTTTATTTGGTATGAAATAGTATAAATTTATAGGTTTTATGACATATATGCTTTTATTACACTGTAAACAAGTAAAAAATATGCACTTCGAGTGAAATCCGGTCATTATAACCTTAAAATAAATTAGTTTTTCGAAATGTGTGTTTTGCCCCGTTCTGCCCCACGTATGGGGCAAAATAATAATAATAATAATAATAATAATAATAATAATAATAATAATAATAATGATTTATTTAACCTGGCAGAGTTAAGGCCATACAGCCTTCTCTAACACTCAACCAGGAGTAAAGACTGCGTTACAAATACACTACAAATTTACAAATTACACTACAATTTTACACACAAAATTGAATAAGATAATAATAATAATAAAAAATAAACAACAAATAAGAAGAAATCGGACATAATATATAACATACAGAAAGAAAGAAAAAAGCATAATAATATGTGAACAGCAGGTCAAAATAAATGAGGCATACAAAAAAAGACAATTATTCATAATAATAATAATAATAATAATAATAATAATAATAAAATAAGAATATTAATAATGATGATGATAATAATAATAATAATAATAATAATAATAATAATAATAATAGTAATAATAGTAATAAAATAGTGCAGTACAAAGTATACAGTGAATACAATATTTCTAAGTACACACAATAAGGAAAATTAAGATTATATATAGCTCAACTTATCACATTAGAGATATAACATTATCGGAAAATATGAAAACAAAAATATAAAATAAGTTGAATATCATTAGAACATAAAAAAAATGTGAAAACGTGGAAACATGCAATACAACACTTGTCATAATAGTAAGTTAGTTTGGCAACTCGTCATAAGATAATTTTCTAACTTTGATTTGAAAGAATTCAATGTTCGGCAGCCCTTGACTTCAGGCGGCAGAGAGTTCCAGTGACGAGAGGTAGCAACAGTGAAGGATGAGGAATACAGAGACGATGCGTGAAGTGGAATTTCTAGCGTGTTATCGCGTTGTGATCGAGTATTAATATTATGATAGCGAGAGAGAGTATGAAATCGAGCGAATAAATAATAGGGGGATGAAGAGTGCATAATTCGATATAAGAGAGAAAGTGAGTGCAGATTTCTCCTCTCATGTAACCTAAGCCATGATAACTTCTTGAAAGAAGGTGAGATATGATCATAGTATCGAACATTACAAATGAAGCGGACGCACGCGTTATGAACACGCTGTAGTTTCTGAGCGGAATCAATCCTGAGATCACTGAACAAAACGTCGCAATAATCGAAGTGAGGTAGAATGAGTGTCTGTACCAGCGTCTGGGGTATCTATTTTTTTTTTTGTAATAATTAAGTGGCAAAAGTGACAAAAATTATATACTGAAAGTGTGAATACTACAACATTTTACAAGTTTACTTGAGAAAAAGTGATTCGCATCCTCGTCTTCATTGTCTACTCCTGCGCCACAACTGTGAGTCCATTTCAGGCATGATACGCATCTAATCCAACCTTCTTCTGACAAACAACAGAACGAACAACCCATTACAGGAGGTGAAATTTAATTAAATATGACGTGGGGCAGGACGTACTGTCCTGTTATGCCCCACCCCGTTTTGCCCCATAGTCACAATTTCTAAGTTATGAGGTATTGGCAGGAAAAATAACGCACGAACTTTAAGAAAGTTTCGGAATTAAAAGCCAGGTAAGCACTCTATAACATGACATTAAAATAGATTATCTAAATAAATCTCATTTCTACTTACGTGTGACAAGAGAACACTTTAAAGTTGCAAATGAATGATACAATATGATGCAGCAACCGAATAACACACAACAGATGCAAGGAATGGCAGTAAGTGTTGTGTGATGATAGGCCTATATTTACATGAGTTGAAGTTCTAAAAAAAATTCGGTAGATTTGCACTACTTGTTGGGAAGATAGAGACTATACCCCGTCCTGCCCCCCTTGCCCGTCCTGCCCCATATTCCCCTATAATCAGAAGTGAAGTTTCTACAGTTTTCTCAGTTTCACAAGTGCATTCTAAGCCATTCGCTACGTTGATACAGAATCTTCGGAAATATCAACGAAATTTACCGTGACCTATCGTAAATTCTGTTATTATAAAACCAACCAGGAATAATCTGTACTTCAGTCGTCTGTGTAATTCAGGGAAGAAAATATTTTCCGTGTCGGAGCCATCATCACTGTTTATCCACTGTAAGTCCCACGTGCTTATTATTCGCATTTAATGTTCAGTTTTTGCACGAGATAATGGCCTTTTTATATGCAAATCCGTCCTTGCTGGAGGATTATGTCTTCACCAGTTCGTCATGCTGAGAAAAGGAAAAATTATCATAAATTTATTCAAATTTCATGGACGATAAACTTGTAGAAATTTGAAAGCCAAGTTTTGCAGTCGTTAATCAAGGAATCATAAATATTGTACAAGGACATTCTTAATGTTATTTTTAATAAATTAATTCATTCATAGTGTTCTGCCCAAGAGCAGGTCTTTCACTGCAAACCCAACATTATATTTTTAATATAATAATAATAATAATAATAATAATAATAATAATAATAATAATAATAATATAATCGATAGGAAATCGATTAATTCTCAAAATAAAATCCTACATAGAATATATGTATCAAAAAGTTCAATATTGAATATTTAGTGCAATTTTGTTAATGAAATTCACAGGAATTGTCAATAAGCTATCGCCCTAAATTTGCAAGATTTATAAGAACATTTTTTGCAAATGGATAATTTGTTTTTGCGAACAATTTTAAGCAGGGCTTATGTAAAATTTGGAAGGTCGTCAAAAGTTTCAAAGTTACGCTTATTTAATTATAAACAAATGAAAGTACGTAGACCTACAATATATTGAAACAGTGATTTTTAGACACTTGAAAAGACTTGGTGAACTACCTCCCTTTGCTTAACTTCTATTATTATTATTATTATTATTATTATTATTATTATTATTATTATTATTATTATTATTATTATTATTATTATTATTATTATTATTCTTTTTCGATTTTTTCATGTAATGAAATTGATAGTGTCCAAGGTTCCTAGTTAGTTTATTATTGTCGTGAGGATTAAAACAATATTATAGATATACACATGTATATATATATATATATATAATAAACACAATACTGTAACAATACATATAAAATATTAAAATAAAATATTTAAAGAAGATAGATAATTCAAGAAATCGTTAATATCGTAACAAGGATATTTTTGTAAGCACACAGCGGCAACGGCAATTAGTGCCACCTCAGTGTTTACAGAGTTCTGATATACCAAAGCCATGAGGCGTGAGATCAGGTGACCGTGCTGTCCAATCAATCGGCTCACCACGACCAATCCAACGTGCAGGGAACCTCTCTCACTGCATGCCAGAAAGAGCAGGTGCACCTTCATGTTGGAACCACATTCGCGTTCTGATGTGTAGCGAAACATCGTCCAGAAGTTCTGGAAATATGTCCGATATGCCAGCTTCGGCATCATGTAGAATAAAAACGACTCAACAGGGATACCAGGTTCCTATCCTTAAAATGAATAACCAGACCCAACCTATCATCCTTAAAATAAATTCATTCTGGCTTCGTTTACGAGAGAGACGTTCCGTTCATCCACTCTGTTTGCTGTATCAGATTTTAAATAATTCCACACCTATTTACCTAGTTCCCCGCTTCACACTTTTAGCATCTCACCACAACCGTGATACACCTTCACAACATAACCTTGTTCTATCAATTCCATAGGGGAAGATTGCGTATATTGGACCAGCTTTTTGTTTTTTAATCCCATGTCTTTAATAATGATTAAATTAAATCAAAATATGTTCTAGTACATTCTACATTCTATGCACTTTCATCCTACAATGCTATATTTTAAATTACACAATTCCTAATAAATATAAAAAGGTAAAACCAAAATCATGGAACTGGTCCAAATTGGGAAACCGGTTGCCTAATTTGGACTCATAGTGTCCCAATTTGGACCTCGCAAAAATACATTAGTAATAGTAAACAAATAATTAGAAGAAGGGTATTTATTAGAAATAGTTTTAATTCACCAAATTTTACGTTAAAATGTATCAGATATTAGCATTTGGTGAAAGAAGTTACACAATTCTCTGAACTTTGATGAAAAATTAAAGAAAAATAAGATAAATTAATTACAGAAACACAATTGCATTCAAGCTGATTGTTACACTCAGAATATTTCTCTTTGCACTGAATTAGTATAATATTAGTTTCTTCTGTCGGTTGCATAGCCTATCTCAAAATTACAGGAAAACTCATAGAGAAGTAAAAAGAAAAATGCAAAAATGTTACATAGAACTGGAAAGTTCCCTGTTTGGCTACGAAACTCTTGTGAATAAGAAAACGTAGACGTAAAAAATAAAAAGCTGATATGATTTCCTCTTGCGTTTGTAAGTTACCAGTGGCAGTATAAAGAACCCCGCCGCATTGACAACACAGACCACTGTGGTGTTTAGACCTCTTTCACCACTTATGCCTCCGATTTGGTGCTTCTCTTTCTGAGCTATAACTTTCTTTTGCCTCTTTTGCACCGCTGTGAACCCAAATTCGTCAATGTTGGACACAGTGTTTACTGTGATACCATTCTCATCGACAGTTTTTCCCAGCAGGTCGGAAACCTGGTTAACACTCTCCCTATTGAACCCCTTAGCTCGGGATATTGATGTACCTTCTAGGTAACGGAGAGAACGTTTTGAGTTCCACTTCATACTAGCACAGAACCACTTCTTTCCGGCCATTTTTTTCTCTTTGTTAAAAGTGTAAGGTGCATCATATTTTTCTGCGACATCAAAAGCAAGCTTATGCACATCTTTGATTGTCAACCCATAAAACCTTTCTTCAAACAAGAGAATGTGGTCTGCAATAATTTTTTCCATATCTCAATTGAAGGTTGCTTGCCTTCCGAAGGACTTCATTGGAAAGCGTTTTTACAATCAGCATGTCTCCTTTCTGTAGCCTATGGCACTCCATATACGCGAGCACACTCGTTGAGTCCATAGTCACCGTTCCTATATGCTGCTACCGCCATCAAAGTATCATTTCATTTCCGGTAGGTTCCCCTTTTGACTCTTGTAAACACAAAGACACAGAATCCCCCAGTACATTACTTTTTCTTAACGTTAACCATAATATAATGCTTTATAGTCATGTTGAAAAAAAATACTAACAGTTTCCTAAATTGGACCTGTCCAATCCAGGCAACGGGCAGAGGTCCAACCTAGGCAACTTGTTCACGTATGGAGACAGAAGACATTAAACAAACACATGAAATTAAGAACTAGTTTTAATACACGCAGATTGTAGCTAATGAAAAATACTTGGAATGTATAGTATATACATTGTTATTACCAAAGCTCGGAAGTTGGGGACTTGTGTCTTTGAACGTGGCTAAGCGACCGGACTTCAATGTCAACAAACTCCCGCTTCCAGCACGGAGGTACTGTCAGGTCTGCTATAAAAGTGGTTCCTGGCTGGAACAACATAATGATAATATTATGATAGGTTGAAACATCTAATTTTATAGCATATGTATAAATAAACATGCAAAATACATCAAATTTACAGTTCTGCTCTGTACATTTCATTACAGTGTATGACTACAAGCATTAGAAGATTTTCGAACCCATAAATTCTTCGTCTGTTAGTTAAACATGATTTGAAACGAAGGAAACTTATTTCCACGTCACATGAAGTGACGGGAGCAAACTTTAATTTTTTTATTTTATTTATTTTAACTAGCTACCTAGTGAGTACAAATTGCATTTATAAAATAAAAATGTTTCTAGCCACTACCGTAAGAGTCAGGCTCGTGTACGGTGTGGTCTTAGTGAATAATATAACATAAAATTTACAAGGACAGTTTACTAAATACAGTAATTAACTTAATTCAAACTAATAAGTACAACACAAGAGCAAGAATAAAGAAGAAAGGGAAAACGAGAGAAAAATACACATTTAATATAAATTGACAATCCGACAGAAGCCAGTGATATTCAATAAAAACATGAATATAGTCGATAGAAATAAAAGGTAAAAAAGTACATTTGTTACTATTATATATCATGGATAATTTTACAAAATTCTTTTTTAAAAGTTTCAATTTTAAAAAATTTCAAATTTGGAA